>NW_024871319.1:0-7500 GCF_019054845.1 Dipodomys spectabilis | reverse complement strand
CACAGGACAGACAGACACAGGACAGACAGACACACAGAGGGACAGAGAGACACAGGACAGTCAGACACGGGACAGACAGAACAGACAGGACAAACAGACGCAGGACAGACAGACACAGGACACAGACACATACAGGACAGACAGACAAACACAGGACAGACAGACACAGGACAGACAGACACGGGACAGACAGACACAGGACACAGACAGATACAGGACAGACAGAAAGACACTGGACAGACAGATACACAGAGGGACACACAGACACAGGACAGACAGACACAGGACAGACAGACAGACAGACACAGGACAGACAGACACAGGATAGACAGACAGACAGGACAGACAGACACAGGACAGACAGACAGACAGGACACACAGATACAGGACAGACAGACACAGGACAGATAGGACAGACAGAGACAGACAGACAGGCGAACAGACATGGAACAGACAGACACAGACAGTCGTAGGACAGACAGACAAACAGGACGGACAGACAGGACAGTCAGACACGGGACAGACACAGGACAGATAGACATGGGACACACAGACAGGACAGACAGACAGGACAGACACAGGACAGAAAGACTCAGGACACACAGACACAGGACACACAGACACAGGACACACAGACACAGGACAGACACAGGACAGACAGACAAAGGACACACAGACACAGGACACACAGACACAGGACAGACACAGACACAGGACACACAGACACAGGACACACAGACACAGGACAGACACAGACACAGGACACACAGACACAGGACAGACACAGGACAGACAGACAGGACAGACACAGACACAGGATGGACAGACAGAGGACAGAGACACAGGACAGACAGACAGATAGCACAGACAGACACAGGATGGACAGATATGGGACAGACAGGACAGACAGGCAAGGAGACGGGATAGACAGACACAGGACAGACAGACACAGGACAGACAGACACAGGACAGACAGAACAGACAGGACAAACAGACGCAGGACAGACAGACACAGACAGACAGACACAGGACACAGTCAGAGACAGGACAGACAGACAGACACGGGACAGACAGACACACAGAGGGACAGACAGAAACAGGACAGACAGACACAGGACAGACAGACAAAGGACACACAGACACAGGACACACAGACACAGGACAGACACAGGACAGACAGACAGGACAGACACAGACACAGGATGGACAGACAGAGGACAGAGACACAGGACAGACAGACAGATAGCACAGACAGACACAGGATGGACAGATATGGGACAGACAGGACAGACAGGCAAGGAGACGGGATAGACAGACACAGACAGACAGACACAGGACAGACAGACACACAGAGGGACAGAGAGACACAGGACAGTCAGACACGGGACAGACAGAACAGACAGGACAAACAGATGCAGGACAGACAGACACAGACAGACAGACACAGGACACAGACAGATACAGGACAGACAGACAGACACGGGACAGACAGACACACAGAGGGACAGACAGAAACAGGACAGACAGACACACAGAGGGACAGACAGACACAGGACAGACAGACACAGGACAGTCAGACACGGGACAGACAGAACAGACAGGACAAACAGACGCAGGACAGACAGACACAGACAGACAGACACGGGACAGACAGACACACAGAGGGACAGACAGACACAGGACAGACAGACACGGGACAGACAGACAAGGAGACGGGACGGACGGAGACAGGCATGGCACACGGCCCAGCCCGAGGTAGAGATGGGACAGACGGATGGATGGTCAGACAGACAGGAGGGACAGACAGACAGGCACCCGGAGAGAGCTGGGACAGCAGCAGGCAGACAGACGGACAGACAGACGGGCCCTGCGTGCCTCCCTCCCTCCCCCTCCCCGCACCCCTTCTGGGGGACACCAGGGAGAGAGTTCCGGAAAGATTTGAATAATTAATATGAGGAGGGGGGAGGGGAGGGGGGAGGAGGGGAGGGGGGAGGGAGGGAGGGGGGAGGGGGGGAGGGGAGGGGGAGGGGGAGGGGAGGGGGGAGGGGAGGGGGGGAGGGAGGGGGAGGGGAGGGGGGGGGGAGGGAGGAGGGGAGGGGGAGGGAGGAGGGGAGGGGGAGGGAGGAGGGGAGGGGGTTACACAGGTCGGGGGTTCACCCGTCTGTCTGTGCGTCCGTCTGGGGTCTAGGAGTCCGTCTGTCCCTATGGTGTCGGTGTCCGCCTGGGTACATGTCTGTGGGTCAGTCTACCCATCTGTATGTCTGTCTCTGTGTGTTTATTTGTGAGTCTGTCTGTCTGTGTCTGTCTATGTGTCTGTCTGTGTCTGTCTGTGAGTCTGTGTCTGTCTGTCTGTGTCTGTCTCTGTCTGTCTGTCTGTCTGTGTCTGTGTCTGTCTGTGTCTGTCTGTCTGTCTGTGTCTGTGTCTGTCTGTCTGTCTATGTCTGTCTGTGTCTGTCTGTCTGTGTCTGTCTGTCTGTCTATGTCTGTCTGTGTCTGTCTGTCTGTGTCTGTCTGTCTGTGTCTGTCTCTGTCTGTCTGTCTGTCTGTGTCTGTGTCTGTCTGTGTCTGTCTGTCTGTCTCTGTCTGTGTCTGTGTCTGTGTCTGTCTGTCTGTCTGTCTGTGTCTGTCTGTCTGTGTCTGTCTGTGTCTGTCTCTGTCTGTCTGTGTCTGTCTGTGTCTGTCTGTGTCTGTGTCTGTCTGTCTGTCTGTCTATGTCTGTCTGTGTCTGTCTGTCTGTCTGTGTCTGTCTGTCTGTCTGTGTCTGTGTCTGTCTGTCTGTCTGTCTGTGTCTGTCTGTGTCTGTCTGTATCTGTCTGTCTGTCTGTCTGTTTGTCTGCTGTCTGTGTCTGTCTGTCTGTGTCTGTGTCTGTCTGTGTCTGTGTCTGTCTGTCAGTCTTTGAGTCTGTGAGTCTGTGAGTCTGTCTGTCTGTCTGTCTGTCTGACTCTGTCTGGAGGCCCAGCGGGTGGAGGCCTGCTGACCAGGCTGGAGCCACGGGGCGCAGGGGCGTGGTCAGGCAGGGGATGCTTACGTCCGTCAGTCCCTGCGCTGACAGACGGCCATGCATATGCATGTGGCCACCCACAGGCCCGGCCTCCCCGGCCCAGCCGGGACTCGAACCCACTACCTGGGGTGGGGGGAGGAGGCTCACCCCTGCACGCAGGCCCGGCCTTGTCTGTCCGTCCGTCCGTCCGTCCGTCTGTCCATCCCCTGCCCCCCCCCCACATCCATCCACGCAGAGGCTGAGGGAACATTCCGGAAGGCCGGGGCACCTGGGGTGGGGGGGGAGGCTGGGGTCAGAGGGTAGGGGTCAGAGGTCATGGGGAGGGGGAAGGGGAGGGGGGGCCGGGCCGGAGGAGGTCGGGCCCAGAGGTCGGCCTGGGGCCCCCCACACGGCTGTCTGTCTGTCCCTCTGTCTGGCTGGCCGGCTGGCTCTGTGTCTCTGTGTCTGTCTGTCTCTCTCCCTGGCTCCCTGTCTGTCTGTCTCTGTCGGTCTGTCTGTGTATCTGTCCGTCTGTCTCTTTCTCTCTGTGTCTGTCTGTCTGTCTGTCTGTCTCTGTCCATCCATCTGTCTCTCTGTGACTGTCTGTCTCGCTCTATCCATGTGTCTGTCCGTCTCTCAGTCTGTCTGTCTCTGCCTTTGTCTGTCTGTCTGTGTCTGTCTCCTCCTCCTCTTCCCCCCACACAAAATAACCCAATAAAACAGATCCGATCCCCACGTGGGCTGGAGTTGTCTGTCTGTCTGTCCATCCACCCACCCATCCATCCATCCACGCATCCACCCATCCACCCATCCATCCATCCATCCACCCATCCACCCATCCATCCACACATCCATCCATCTCCATCCACACATCCATCCATCCATCCACCCATCCATCCATCCATCCACCCCACCCACCCATCCATCCATCCATCCATCCATTCCACCCATCCATCCACTCCCATCCATCCATCCACCCCATCCCCACCCATCCACCCATCCATCCATCCATCCCATCCATCCCACCCATCCATCCACCCACCCACCCATCCATCCACCACCCATCCCATCGCCATCCATCCACCCATCCACCATCCCATCCATCCATCCGACATCCATCCACCATCCATCCATCCACCCATCCATCCACCCACTCCACCCACCCATCCATCCATCCATCCATCAATCCGATCCACCCATCCATCCATCCATCCACCCACCCACCCACCCACCCATCCATCCACCCACCCATCCATCCATCCATCCATCCACCCATCCACCCATCCATCCATCCATCCATCCATCCATCCATCCATCCACCCATCCATCCACCCCACCCACCCATCCATCCATCCATCCATCAATCCATCCACCCATCCATCCATCCATCCACCCACCCACCCATCCATCCATCCATCCACCCACCCACCCATCCATCCATCCACCCATCCATCCACCCATCCACCCACCCATCCATCCACCCACCCACCCATCCACCCACCCCACCCATCCATCCATCCATCCATCCATCCATCCATCCACCCACCCATCCATCCATCCATCCATCCACCCACCCACCCATATCCATCCATCCATCCATCCATCCATCCATCCATCCATCCATCCACCCATCCATCCACCCCACCCATCCATCCATCCATCCATTCCATTCCATCCATCCATCCACCCATCCATCCATCCACCCCAGGCCCGGCTCCCGTCCGTCCAGCTCAGGCCTGTGGGGGGGGGGGGGGGGGCGGATGGACAAGACGGACAGACGGACGGAGTGACGGACGGGGTGGGGTGCGGGCCTGGCTCCGGAAGCTTCCGTCCGCCCGCGTCTCCCCCCCTGCCTGTCTGTCAGCGAGGGCCGCGCGGCCGGCTATTCTTGGCCGGCTGTCTCTGTCCATTAGCGTCCGTGCGTCCGTCCCGTCTCCGGCCTCGTTAGCGAGTCCCCGGGCTGCTCGGGGCTGTCAGCGTCTGACACGCGCGTGTGCGAGTGTGGTGTGTGTGTGTGTGCGGGCCCAGGCCCGCTGCACCCCCCAGCCCAGCCCCCACCCCCGCGGCCTTGACACACTCCTCCCCCCCCCAGACAGACAGACAGACAGACAGAGACAGAGACAGGGAGACAGACAGACAGAGACAAAGAGACAGACAGAGGGACAGACAGACAAACAGGGAGACAGACAGACACACAGGACAGACAGACAGACAGAGACACAGAGACAGAGGGACAGACAGACAGAGAGACAGAGACGGGACAGACAGAGAGACAAACAGAAAGACAGACACACAGGACAGAGAGACAGACAGACCAGATAGGGAGACAGAGACAGAGAGACAGACACACAGACAGAAAGACAGAGACAGAGATAGACAGACAGATAGGGAGACACAGACAAAGACAGACAGACACACAGGACAGAGAGAGACAGACACATCGGGCAGACAGACACACAGGACCAGACAGACAGACAGACAGACAGACAGACAGGACAGACAGACAGACAGGGAGACAGACAGACAGACACATCGGACAGACAGACACACAGGACAGACAGACAGACAGACAGACAGACAGGACAGACAGACAGACAGGGGAGACAGACAGACAGACACATCGGACAGACAGACACACAGGGCAGACAGACAGACAGACAGACACACAGGACAGACAGACAGACATACAGGACAGACAGACACACAGGACAGACAGACAGACAGACACACAGGACAGACAGACAGACAGGGAGACAGACAGACAGATACACTGGACAGACAGACACACAGGACAGACAGACAGACACAGACAGACACACAGGACAGACGGACAGACAGAGACACAGAGACAGAGACAGACAGAGAGACAGAGACAGACAGACAGAGAGACAAACAGTAAGACAGACAGACACACAGGACAGAGAGACAGACAGACAGACAGGGAGACAGAGATAGACAGACAGATAGGGGAGACAGACAGACAGGACGGACAGACAGACAGACAGACAGGGAGACACAGACAAAGACAGACAGACAGATATAACAGATGGACAAACAGGGAGACAGACACACAGGACAGACAGACAGTCAGGGAGACAGACAGACACACACACAGGAGAGACAGACAGGGAGACAGACAGACAGACACACAGGACAGACAGACAGGGAGACAGACAGACAGACACACAGGACAGACAGACACAGACAGACACAGACAGACATACAGACACACAGGACAGACAGACACGCAGGACAGACAGACAGACACACAGGACAGACAGACAGACACACAGGACAGACAGACCACAGACAGACAGACACACAGGACAGACAGACAGGGAGTCAGACAGACAGACACACAGGACAGACAGACAGGGACTCAGACAGACAGACACACAGGACAGACAGACAGACACACAGGACAGACAGACACGCAGGACAGACAGACAGACCCCCTCCCCTCGGCCTTTGGGGTGCCGGGGGTCCCCCGATTTTTCTCAGGGCGGTGGATGAAGGCGGGGGACCCCCTCCTCCCCTCCTCCTCCTCCCCTCCCTCCGCCCGGCCTGGGGTCCCCCCTCCCTCCCGCCACCCCCCAGGCCTGCCCCCCCCCTGTTTCCTTCCGGGCCTCGCGTTGCCCAGAGGCTGCCTGAGGCCGGCCCTCATTAGTGAGTTCCAGAAGCCGCAGCCGGAGGAGGAGGAGGAGGAGGGGGGGGGGGCTGGGGGGCCAGGGGGGGGTCAGGGGGTGGACTGGGGTGGACTGGGGGTCAGAGGTGGACTGGGGGGTCGGGGGGGTCAGGGGTGGACTGGGGGGGTCGGGGGGGTCAGGGGTGGACTGGGGGGTCAGGGGGGTCAGGGGTGGACTGGGGGTCAGGGGGGTCAGGGGTGGACTGGGGGGTCAGGATGGACTGGGAGGTCAGGGGGGGTCAGGGGGTCAGGGGTGGACTGGGAGGTCAGGGGGGTCAGGGTAGGGGTGGACTGGGGGGGTCAGGGGGGTCAGGGGTCAGGGGTGGACTGGGGGGGTCGGGGGGGGGTCAGGGGTGGACTGGGGGTCAGGGAGGGTCAGGGGTGGGACTGGGGGGGTCAGGGGGGGTCAGGGGTGAACTGGGGGGTCAGGGGGGGTCAGGGGTGGACTGGGGGGGGTCAGTGGGGGTCAGGGGTGGACTGGGGGGTCAGGGGGGGGTCAGGGGTGGACTGGGGGGTCAGGGGTGGACTGGAAGGGTCAGAGGGGGTCAGGGGTGGACTGGGGGGTGTCAGGGGGGTCAGGGGTGGACTGGGGGGGTCCAGGGGTGCGTCAGGGAGGTTCAGGGGGGGTCAGGAGGGTCAGGGGGGTCAGGGGGATCAGAGGGTGGACTGGGGGGGTCAGGGGGGTCAGGGGTGAGGGGTGGACTGGGGGGGTCAGGGGGGGGTCAGGGGTGGACTGGGGGGGGGTCAGGGGGGTCAGGGGTGTGACTGGGGGGTCAGGGGGGTCAGGGGGTGGACTGGGGGGTCAGGGGGGTCAAGGGTGGACCTGGGGGGGTC